>NW_025999645.1:0-33297 GCF_019419815.1 Pyrus x bretschneideri
GAAGATGATTGGAAATGATATTTTTCATGTATCACAAGAAGCAAAATACAAGGGAAAAAAGGAGGCAAAACATGGGAAGACATAAAATGCGTATTTCATTAAGTTTAGTAGAGAGTTTAAAAATAATATGGAAGCTGAGGTTCATCTCAAAAACCAATTCACGGATAAAGAGGCCCAAAATCATTTGAACCATTTTAAGTCTGCATTTTATGAATGGAATATACGGACATACACACATCAAGAAAATGAACAATCCAATTAAAAAATGCAGATTCGATTGATTCGATTTTAGTAAAGGAGCTCAAATAAGAAGCACACTCTAGTATAAAGCAGTGTCAGTAGACATGCACACAAGCACCACTTCAATTGCATTAATGTTTTACAGAAATGACACAAGCATTATTTCCCAAACACCAAAGCCGAAAATGCAGCGAACAGAGCTCCAAATACATATCACACTTTTACGACGAAACACACAAATCAATACAAGCAAAACATGACATGGAATATGCATCAGTGCCTTCCCAAACTGCATTGAGGCCACAGCTTGCAGGCTTATATCAAACAGGAAGAGATCGGGCGAGGAACCAAGGCTGCGCACAGACCATTGAGGGGAGAACATAGAATAATTAGAGCAAGTAACAAGAAAAATTAGAAATAAGTATACTGAAAGTAGCAACCACAATAATGCCAAAGAACAATGTCCCTAATCTAGTCACTACAACCACCCCAAAGGCAAAAAGGTCCAAACAATCATACACAAACATAATATAACCAAGGCTTGAAATCGACCTCATTGCCAACAGAAATCTCACAAGCAAGGCTCTCCCTTGAGGCGTAAGCTTGCAACAGATCAGAGTGCCTTCCAGTATGCTCTACAGGCTGATATTTCTTCCTTTAAAAGGATAAACAAAAGGAAGAGGAAAATAACACACAAACACGCAATAGCACACAATCGAAAAACCTTAACACGCTAGGCACGAGGTGTCACTCTCCGATCCCGACATACGTCCAGGATCGACACGTGACGTCACCAAATGCCCATATCTCAAACATACTCCGCCTCCAGAATATGGCAAAGCACAACTCGAGATCCAAATGCGTAATAATTTTTCGTATACTTTATGGCTGCATCTAACCTCCTCGTTAAACTACCTACGTACCCTAAACAGGGATCAAGCCATTTGTAGTTCATTATCCACTACAATTGAAATATATCACAGTTCGTTTAAGCTGAAATGCATAACATTCCTCAATCAATCATTAGAACTTGACAAGCATGAAATTCCTAGACTCAGGCTACATAACAAACCCACATGAAAATCGTGATTTCCCTTCCATCCATCATATAAGTCAGTATGTCTCAACATGATACCCCAATTCACTATATATCATATCAAAGAACCGACGAACCATAATACCATTCTCTAGCCACATTAATTAACTAATTTGCCCAAAATAATAACAATCATATCCTTATCTTCTACATTCATACTTTATGAAATCATAATCAAATCGTAGAAGATCCCGAAGGAGTCCCCCAGACGTCCAATAGCTTTTTTAATTCAATTCACAAGATTCTCGAAACCATTGATCACAAATATACTAAAACTACGGCTAGAGTGACACAGTTAAGTCAAGCCTACTTCTCCGAAGAATGGGATCTCGGACCACTCAACGAAATCCAACAATATCGGGTTCCGGATCACTCAACGAAACCAAACTAAACTATGATCGCCTATCAAATGTACCAAGTACAACTAATCCTCATCACCCTTAGAATGCGTATGGTCCCTCATCGTGGATATACCAAGCAGAACCATAGGCATAATCTCATCGTACATGCAATGATCACCTATCGCGGATATACCAAGCATAATCACCCCTGAATACATATGGTCCCTCCCATTGCGGATACACCAAGCAGAACCATATGCATAGTCTAATAAGGTAGGCAGTTATCACACATTGCGGATATACCAAGCATGATCACCCCTAACAGTCCCCCATTGCGAATATACCAAGTAGGACTGTATCATATAGCTCTAGGTAGTGATCACACATCACTGATATACCAAGCATGATCACTCCTAGAATGCATGTGGTCCCCCATCACGGATATACCAAGCAGGATCGAAAACATAGTCTAATCGTGCAGGCGGTGGCCACCCATCGCAGATATACCAAGCATGATCACCCCTGAAATATGTATGGTCCCTCATCACGGATATACCAAGCAAGACCATCCATGTACCTTTGCTACATGGTGCAGTCAATTCAACACATAATCTACCCTTACCTCAATCCCTATGATTTCCAATATAGGTACATGCTCTATCAACTTTTCATGACTACTATCTTGTCATACAGACATAAAAGTTCTACATAATACTGCTAATAAGATTCTAGGTTCACATCGCCATAACATTTACCATACCTATCATTCACATTACTAAAAAAAATAATTACACACACATATATCACAATCATCATCAATACACAAGCCAAATCATGTTTAATAAACCTAGGTCTATGGCTAAATATATAAAAATCACATTGCAATAGAATTCACATTTACAAAACCAAGTCATAATCACATATGATCTTAATATAAGAAATTAAGGTAATAACCATATCACATATATTCAAGTCACCCTCTAACCAATGTAGGCCCAGTAGACTTCGCTTGGTCTCCTGTAGTACTAATTTTAGCATTTAGAATGTTTCAAGATATGTTGACCAAAAGTCAACTCTCGATCAACAATAGGCTCCACAACACTACGTAATTCGATAATATCTACACTAAGGGAGAGGGGTGGGCTTAGCCTCACAATGGGCTAGCAATAATGTGATTCAATCAGTCGTTTATTAAATATTATTTTCTCTTTTTAAACACGTTCAAAACATTTTAAGAGGCGAGTAATGCCTGTTATAAAAAAGGTCACTCGCACGCGGATAATAATGTGATTAAATTAGTTGTCAAATGATTGTTTTTTTATTTAACAAACGATATTATCTACACTAAGGGGGGAAGGGGTGGGCTTAGCCTCACAATGAGTTAACAATAATGCGATTCAATTAATTGTTTATTAAGATTGTCACATCCCGGCCCGGGGCGGATCACCTCCTGGGCCCGCTTCACCACCGTAGCACGATATTGTCCGCTTTGGGCTTACCATTCCCTCACGGTTTTGTTTTTGGGAACTCACGAGCAACTTCCCAGTGGGTCACCCATCATGGGATTGCTCTAGCCCCCTTCTCGCTTAACTTCGGAGTTCCTACGGAACTCAAAGCCAGTGAGCTCCCAAAAGGCCTCGTGTTAGGTAGGAATGGGAATATACATATAAGGATCACACCCCTGGGCGATGTGGGATGTCACAAAGATTATTTTCTCTTTTCTTAATGTAAATTCTATAGAGACCTATTTTATTATGTGAATTCAGCTACTTTAATTGATTTATTAGGGTTTTCTTTTAGCATAATCTAAGATTATTCATTTACTTCAAATATTTGACTTTCCTTTTGTCAATTTACGCTAAATACATTTAAAACTTGTAAGTCACACGTACCACGCCGTGATTCAAAAAATGTCTTCTGGATGCGCTCATGAAGGCTAGTACAATTTAAATGATTTAATATACCATTTAAATATTTTTTTTCTAATTTGAAACACGATAGAATTATATGGTCAAAATTCGAAGACGGAAAGTGTCACGCTCCGATCCCGACATATGTCCAAGATCGACACATGACATCACCAAATACCTGTATCTCAAACTTACCCCACCTCCAGGATATGGAAAATCACAACTAGAATCCATTCGCATAGTAGTTTTTCGTATACTTTATGGCTGCATCTAACCTCCTCGTTAGACTGCCTATGTATCCTTAATAGGGATCAAGCCATTCCTAGTTCATCATTTCACTACACTCGAATATTCATCACATAAATCGCTATGTCTCAACAATATACCACAATGTATATCATGTAATATTTCAAAGAACAAACAACAAAGCACAATTATATTCTCTAGCCATATTGATCAACAAGTCTAATCATAATGCCAACAATCACAACCAACATCATCCAATAATCTCACCCAACAATAACACGTACAATACATCGAAATGAAGGGCTAATGCGACACAGTTCTACTGAAGCCTACATCTCTAAAGTTGAACTCAAATCTAAAGAACCAACAAGTCAAATGATGCGATTTTGGATCACTCAACGAAATCCATCAACATTGGGTTCCGGACCACTCAACGAAACCAAGACACCAAAGGGGATTCCAGACCACTCAACGAAATCCAAACCAAGATACGACTCAGGACCACTCAGTGGAATCGTGGAGTAGAACAGATTCTGGACCTCTCAACGGAATCCGAATAGATATGATTCCGGACCACTCAACGAAATTGCGTTGCGGAGTACAATGCATATCGAATCACTCAATAAAATCAAAGCTGGATACGATTCCAGACCACTCAACGGAATCACGGATCACGAGGGATTTTGGACCACTCAATGTAATCCAGATGGAGCAGGGAACCAAACCACTCAACGGAACTGAGCGAAAGTCCAAGGAATATAACAACGCTCAAAGAACACAATATGAAACAAGCACTCAAAATACAGAAGCTCAACGAAACAAGAAATAAAATAAGGAAACGAGATGTTAAACAAGTATCAAAGCAACAAACCCCATGACAATGTGTAAAATCCCGTTCCTAGATTTCACTGTTATAATCTACATATTTGTCTTATTGAGATTTTATATTATTTTTTCAAGAATTTATATCAATTTATTTGAATTTAGATTTTAATTAAACTAGTTACGAAGTTTGAAGTTTGAAAATTAATTATTTAAAATCCGTAGACCTTTTGAGGTCACAATTTATAATTTTTTAATAGAGCTCAATCTCACAAATAAGTAGGAGCAAACCGTTCGTGAAACGGAGTTATAATGAAGAAGTTATTAACGTTTGAAGATAGGGACATTTTTGTAATTTGGCCTTCATTTGGAAGGCTCTAGATTTTCTGGAGCAAAGGAAAGGCCAAGTGTGTGGCTGGAATGAAAGGAAAAGAAAAGAAATGGGAGGGATGGATGGCTGTGATGGAAAGGAGAGAATATAAAGGAGAGGAAATGAGGGGAAAGGAGAAAACAGGGGAAGCGGGGGATCCTCGACCCGTCCCCTTTTTTCGACCCGACCCAGTTTCCGTTTATGTTCTCCTTCGAATTTCGTCAATTTCTCCGGTGAACTAAGTCACCTAAGCATCGGGAAAACATTCCTCATCATTCCCTCATCCTATTACACCCCAAAATCAAAAGTTTTTGGCTTGGAATTCGGAAAAATTGCACCGGTGGGTACGGGTGTTCTTGCATCGATTCTCCAATTCTAGAAACACTTTCCTTCGACCATCTATAGCATCCTCTTGAGTCCAGGAACAAAGCCCAAAAAAATTTTGGGGCGGTGGAGTTGTTTTGGAGTCGAATCAAGAGCACCCAAATCAAGGGTTTATGGCAGGTTCGAGGTAAATTGGAGCCTTTCCCGACCAAATTGGCCTTGGTCACAGGTATTAAACTTGCTCCACTCATTGAGATCTTCATTTTTGTAAATTTTGGTCATAGTTGAAATTTCCAGCAAGTCGGGGCAGCCGACCACCACCTGCGGCGGCGTGTGGCTAGTGGGCCGATGATGTCTTTCTAAGTTCAATTAGAGGCCTTGATTTCATAATTGATATATGTATGATGTGGTTTGATTGTTTGAACTTATTTTCATTACGATACATCACTAGATCAAAATTTGAATCGATGATCCGACCGTTGGATCATCACCAAACTTTAATGCGTTATAGAACGTAATATTTGAGGATAGGTTGAACTAACGGATCGGGAATCCGATGTAAGGATCTTCCCAAACTAGATTTCTAAGTTAGTAAAATTAATTGTTGGCCGCCACTTGAATTTGTGATTGTCAGAAATCCGACCGTTGGATCATAGTGAGATTTTAGTATGTTATTCTAGAAGCATATTGTGGACCTTGGGAAGTTACAGATCAAAAATATGATAAGAGGATATTCCGGTTTAGATTTCTAGGGTTGTGGACCTTACTCTCAACCTTGATCAATGGTTGACTTTTCAGCCAACTAGCATGAGCTCTTCTAGCGTGTTGCCGATCTTAGTGTGCTGTTGAGATTTCATGGAGCTTGATGGGCTCATCGTGATGACATGTCTTCTCAATTAACGTGCACCTCGATGTGATATGCTTGTTTATTTTATGTGATTTTACTTATGTATTGTACTTGTTATGGAATGTGTGGTTTGATTTGTATGATTGGCTTGATGTGATGAAATGTGAGGGCTAGTAGTGGTCCGTTAACCCATTGTCATGGGGTTTGTTGCTTCAACACTTATTTCACATCTTGTTTCCTTATTTCACTTTTTGTGTCGTTCATCCCTTCTAAATTGAGTACTTAGTTCTTGTATTGTTTCTTCGAGCCGTTGTTGTATCCCTTGGCCTTCCATTTGATTCCGTTGAGTGATCCAAAACTGGGTATCCGCTAGGGTTCTGTTGAGAGGACTGGTTCGCTACTCCGTCTGGATTCCGTTGAGTGATGGTCCGTAATCCCTTCTATTTCGCAATTCCGTTGAGTGATGGTTCAGAATTGTATCCAGCTTGTATTTCATTGAGTGGTTCTATATGTATTGCACTCCGCGATTCCGTTGAGTGATGGTCCGGAATCGTATCCACTCAGATTCTGTTGAGTGATGGTCCGAAATCGTATCCTGGTTTAGATTCCGTTGAGTGGTCTAGAATCCCTTTGGTGTTTTGGTTCCTTGGATTTGATTTCAGCTTCAGAGATGTAGGCTTCAACCGAACTGTGTCGCCTTAGCCCTGCATTTCAGTGTATTGTACGTGTTATTATTTGGTGTGATTATTGGATGTTGTTGGATGTAATTGTTATGATTATGATAGACCGTTGACCAATATAGCTATCATTATTATGCTTCGTTGATTGTTCCTTGAGATGCTGCTGCATGCGTTGAATTGTGTATTATGTTGAGATATGGCGATTTATGTGATGAATATTCGAGTGTAGTGAAATGATGAACTATGAATAGCTTGATCCCTGTTTAGGGTACGTAAGCAGTCTAACGAGGAAGTTAGATACAGTCATAAAGCATACGAAAAATTATTACACAATTGGATCTTGAGTTATGCCTTGTACATATCTCGGAGGCGGTATCTGTTAGATATAGAGATGTTAGGTGACGTCATGAGTTGATCCTGGACGTATGTCGGGTTCGGAGCGTGACACAATGGGTTAACGGTCCACTACTAGCCCTTATATTTCATCACCTTATGCCAAACATACAATCAGAGCACATTTCAAGTATACACATCAAATCACTTATCGTAAATGTTTTCAATCCACAATCAAATCACAATTCATAAACGTAGATCGATGGCAACAAAATAAAATAACAATTCAATATAAATCACCTATAATAACCAAGAATAACACAATATGGTGCTACTAGTACGTAAATCGAAACATGCGTCAAACAAGAAGGACATGTCATCACGCTAAGCCCAATAAGCTTTATGGAATCTCAACAACATTTTAAGATAACCGACGCGCTAGAAGAACTCAAGCTAGTTGACTAAAAAGCCAACCATCAATCAAAGTCAAGAGTAAGGTCCACAAACCTAGAAATCTAAATCGGAAGATCCGCCTATCAGATTTCTGATTCATAACTTCCCAAAGTCCACATTATGCTTCTAGTACATCATACTAAAATTTGATTACAATCCAATGGTTGGATCTCTGCCAATTGAAATTCAAGTGGCAGTCAGCGTTTCATTTTACGAACTTACAAATCCAATTCAGGAAGATTCGTACGTCAGATTCCCGATCCATAAGGTTCTATTGTCCTAAAATATTATGTACTATAATGCATCAAAGTTTAGTGATGATCCAATGGTCGGATTGTCGTTTGCTACGCTACTCAAATGGCAGACCTTAATGTAACTAGGTTTAAACGATAGAAATACGTCAATTGGACGTCACATATGGAATCAAACTATCCAAATTAGTTTAGGAAGGGAAGGTGGGGTTTGGCCTAAGCGCCGCCACCACGTGTCGCAGCACGTGGCGGCCGACTGCCTAGACTTATCGAAAAATTTGACTTTTTCCAAAAATTCTCAAATTTCACAGAAATGTAGATCTCAATGAGTGGAGTAAGTTTCATAGATGTGGCCAAGTCCAATTTGGCCGGGAAAAGCTCCAATTTCACTCAAACCCAGTTTCATAGATGTGGCCAAGTCCAATTTGGCTGGGAAAAGCTCCAATTTCACTCAAACCCACTAGAACCCTAGAAATAGGTGTGCCTCGACCCGTCACCATCAGTGCTCCGTCGCCCCCAAATCTATTTGGGCTTTGTTCCTGGCCTCTAAAGGAGTGCTTTGGTGGTGGTAATTGGTGGAGATTGTTTCGCAAATGGTGGATCGCTGGTAAACTTCCCTCGTACCCACCGGTGCGATTCTCACGAAATCGAGGCTAATTTTCATCAAGTTTGGGGTGTAAAGGGAAGAGGGAACAATAAGGAATGTTTTCTAGGTGATCAGGTCATATGGTTCGTCGGAAAAACCAACGAAAACCATTGGAGAAGACAAGCGGAACCGATCATGTCGGGAAAAGGGGAACGGGTCCATAATCCCATGCCTCCCCCCTCCTTCCTTTTTCCTCCTTTTTCCCCTTCTGATTGGTCCCTACTCCCCTCCTTTTCTGTACTGTAACCTCATCTTCCTCTCTCTCCCGCTACCACCTAGCAACATCCAGTTCTTTATTATTATTATTTTTTTTTTTTTATAAATCCTCTACATCTCTAATTTCTTCGTTATAGCTCTGTTTCACGAACGGTTTGCGCCTATGCGTCCATGAGATCGAGCTCTCTTCGAAAATATAAATTATGACCTCAAGCAGTCTACGAATTTTAAATAATTAATTTCCAAATTTCACTCTTCTCAACTAGCTTAATTAAAATCTAAATTCAAATAAATTTACATAAATTCCTAAAAAATAATATAAAATCTCAAATATACAAATTCGTAGATTATAACAGTGAAATTCATGAACGGGATTTCACATAAAGTATGGTGAGAAAGAATCATACAACCATTTTGCTATAAAAATAACAGTAAAGGTCATATATTAAATAAGCTACTAGGCTACTAGAAAGCTGTAAGTCTTTCTATTTTCATTAAATTTTTTTGGTCAAAAGATAGATTTTATTAGATTAGATTTTTTTTTTTTTTTTTTTTTTGGATCAAAAGATAAATTTTGTTAGATTAGAAGTTAGATTAGCCACCGATGAGGTTTGAACCCACACCGTCATGCAAGAGCTCAACTCATTTCCACTATTATGATAAATGGCAACTTGCTTTTTACTTTCATTAATTAGCAAAGAACAAATTGGGGTAATAAAACTACATAGGGCCAAAATTGAGTCAATTTATTCCAAATTTAAACTATTTTACTTAAATTGATACCATGAAATTTTGGTGACAATTGATGAATTGTTCTGATTGTTAAGACCGAGTTCAAATTTTCTACATCTAAAATAGATGTGGCCTTTCTATAGCATGTCTCATTACTTGACACCCGTCACCAAACTTAACCCTAACATAACCCTCTCAACAACCAAGAAAATTAAATAAAAATAAGAACAAAAGTAAGAAAAAAGAACCCGCTCATCATCCTCCTCTCTCTCTCACTTCCCCAAACACAACAGCAGCAATATCAATTGCATCTCCTTCACACTTTAAATCCATAAATCAAACCCAAAAGCCTTGCCCATTAATTTAATTGCTCCTTCAAACAATAGGGGACGACCAGTTTGGGAAGATTGAAGAATAAATCACTTCCCCAAACACAAGTTTCTAGGATAGCTTTTCCATTGAGACCGCAGCTTGCAGGTATGAGATCGGCCACGGAAGCAAGGCTGGGCAGACAGTTTAGGGGAGAACAGAGAATAGTCAGAGCAAGTAATAGGAGAAATTAGAAACCAGTACTATTTATTTGATGGTACTCACTTTATATGTACGGAGTATTGCAAATTTTGTGTCGGTAAGTGAACATTAACAAGTAGTAACAGAAATTACGACTTATAAAAGTATATATTTACTTGATATTTAGCACAACTTACTGTTTCATCATCATTGCCATCTTAATCATGCATCGTGGTCGTCATCATATTCTTCTTCTTCTTTCCCCAATGTCTATGCTATTTGTAGTCTTTCTGGTGGTGTTGGATCACTTTGGAGTAAACCATTAGGAGAAATCTTTAACTTTTTCAGCTCGCAGTCCTTGACAATCAAAGTTTCTAAGGATGGGACTTTGAAAATGCAATTTCCTAGTCAAAGGCCTTGCAGACTTGGTAGATCAGAAAGTTCAAAATGTTGCAAGCAATTGAAAGTGATCTCATTTTCTCGACAATCTTCTCCGTTGTCTGCCACTATTTCTACAATTCTTTGACAGTACTTAACTTCCAACTTCTTGAGTTGCTGCAAACTCTTAACCACAGAATAATGTAGATGCAAATTTTTGCATTTTTCTCCTTTGACGAAAATGCACCTGCAAAACAATAACACCTAAAATCAAGGGCAAAATCCTTATGCGCCCACGATAAATTAGAGGGGGAGGAGGGGGGGCTTTGGCCAAAGAATCTCCGATGCCAAAATTAGAGTTTGAGAGAAAAAGTGTTTAGAATTTGTCAATAGCTTCATTGCGCGGGAAATTGCGCAATCACTCGGTCAGGAGCCTTTCTACTTCTTCCTGAATTTGCCTTTATTGGGGTAGCAGAGCTCTCGGCTGCCCCCGGTCGTGACCTGCTGGTCTAGGCTGCTCTTCCATGTGTTCGGCTTTTCTATGCTGCGACTGCGGTGGGTGTGGTATATTCCTAGCAAACGAGCAGGTAACTGCTGGTTGAACTTGAGCCGGATTGAGTGACCGCTTCTCTCCGTCCTTTGTGCTGCCTACTCCGATGTGAGGTGAAGGATGCTCCTTACGAGCCTTGCCGCAAATGAACACTTCGCCTGGAAGGTTGCTCATGTTGATTATTGGAGTGTGGCCTCAACTGTGAGTGTATGTTTGTCTATGGGCCTAACTGAGAGTGCACGCTCCTCCACGCACTAAGACGAGAGTATACGATATCTCGGGGGTCCAGTCAGGAGTGTACTTATCTTGTGAATGAGGACATGCAGACACATGATGGACGAAGGAGAGCACATCCAGGGTCCAACTCCTTGTCCTCCTCTTTTTCCTGTAATTGCAGCATATAAACAGCAAAATACAAAACTAGAAACCCCCAAATTTGTTCATTTCTTAATTGAAAATCCAGAAAAAAAAAAAAAAAAAAAAAAAAAAAAAAAAAAAAAGGAAAATTTAACTAATGCACAGAAAACCCAGATCCCACCCCAAATTTATCCTCAAAGGTTTTTATAAATCAACCAACCATGAATCAGAGAAGAAGCAGAGGATTGAGTAAGGGAAGGAGAGAGTTCCACTGCGAGAGAGAGTGTTTGAGCCCAATTTTGCTATCAAAAATGGACCAAGGGGACAAACCTAGACCCCCAGCCACGCCCCATGCTTTTCTTAGAATGTCCCCCCCCCCCCTCTCCCACTCATGAAATCAAGGATATGTAGCAATGGCGCTGAGATCCCCACTCATCCCTCTCCCTCTCTCTCAGTCGTTCTGTCTCTGTCTCCCTCTCTCTCTGTCTATGTCTATCGGCATGGCCTCCCATCCCTGAAACCCTCACCGAGCGATCCCTACTCCTCCCTCTCCCTCTCTATCTCTATCTCCAAGGCGGCATGGCCTCCGGCCCATCCCCAAAACCCTCACCGAAAGAAGAATGAAGAGGCAATGGTAATTTTGTAACTAACGTGAAATCCACCAACAGCAGGGGTAGAAAGAGCCAGTGGCATAATGGTAAATAATTTACACAAAAAGATGCACAACAAAGGCGGTACGGACGGAGTCACCCCCTAAAATGCACCAATGCAGATAATACACATCTCACCAGAGTGAACCCAATAAAATCACAAATCAATATAGGCATCTCTAAAGAATTTAAATAACCAAGAGATGGGTGAACGAATCAAAGCAGTTTGATTTTAACTTATATTCAATTCAGCTCACATCAAGAGCCACTTTACAGTCAAAAGGATGAACTTCAAAGTTTTTATTCACAAAAGTTGTAATCTCAAAAAAATAGTCTGTTTGCATAAGAAACATAAGCGGCATGCAGTTCACATATGGTCTGTGAAAGCACCCAAAATTACAAAACAAAAGACTAAGAGAATCCACACTAAACAAAAAAGAAAAGAAATCCAACAAATCCCGCATTGTTTCATAAATATAATATTTACTCAGTATCACTATTGCGGCAGATTTTTATGACACTACGACACATACTATATGACCAACTTCGTTTCTCACTCCTTTTAGACTAAAGTGATTTTAAAATGAAGGCTTACAATTTATTGAACCAAAAAATCTAAAGCCACATACATATATGCAGTTGAAACTCATATGGAACGTACCCAAGAGAGTATCTTACGTCAACATGAGGATGAATGCCCCTGCAAAAGACAACAAAACAATCCACAATCATCCAACAAATAAGCACAATTTATTGCCAGTCAGTAATTATGGTCATATCTACTGCAGCGCTAAAAAGTAGATTTTTTTCATGGCCCTGATGCTGAACAGTGAAATTAAGGGTGGATACCTATTTTCTGCATCTTTACACTCTAGGGCAAGAGAAACCTGCCAGTCCTCAAATAAATTAGGACACTCTTGCGGATCGGCCAATGATTCTGCAGCTTTTTTATCGACCTGCCATATTGCAAATTAAAAGTACAAAATTAAAAGTACTTGGAATAGCCAAATATATGCAAAAATCTTTCCATACTTCAATTCAGTAGCTGCCAGTCCTCAAACAAATTAGGACACTCTTGCGGATCGGCCAATGATTCTGCAGCTTTTTTATCGACCTGCCATATTGCAAATTAAAAGTACAAAATTAAAAGTACTTGGAATAGCCAAATATATGCAAAAATATTTCCTTACTTCAATTCAGTAGGTCAATAAAGTAGAAGACATAACAATTTTCCTTTGGTATGACTTCTACATCTCATATATACATTTCACTTGAAAGAAAAGCATCATGTTCATGAATCAAGAAAAACACTGCAAAAGTCTAACCTTGTTCAGGTCATTTCTCCAAATTGAAACTATCTCTAAAACCTTGCTTGGTAGGTAAGATCGTGTCATCAAAGCTGCTTCAGGTATCCATCCACTATAATGAAAGATAACGAAACCCTATAAAGTAGACTACAAATGGTATATATGATATATATATATACACACACGGGGCCTCTGCCATGCAAATGGTTTGTTCCACTTCTTTTCTCCAATTCTCAAATCTATAGATACGACCGTAATAAAACATACATGGCCCTCACCTAGTGCAGCCCCCTAGCAATCTAACAAAGAGAGATTTATGCCAAAAGAGAAAAAGAAAAAGAGCTTTAAATGCGAGTTGTTTGTTGTCGTTTTCTCTTCTTCTCTTACGGACTAAGCATACACCTATCCATCCATCTTCCCTTTATGTATAAATCCATACACACACACATATATTCACACACATATCTATATACACATATATTTATATACACGGACAACATTGAGTTCAATCCAAATCTTTAGTCCTAACAATGTACTTAGAACTTCAGAAACATAAATCCAATGTAGCTTCAAATGTCACGTTGTTTTGTTGCCATCTTAATTGTTGCTTTGGAAAAGAAAACATAGAGTAATAAAAGATAAGTTTCTCATATGCCCAAGTACAATTTTCCTTCTCTTCAGGCGCCTTAATTTGTAAGGCAAGCCTGTACACACACACAAACACATATACATTAATAATAAAAAAAGAGGTATTCAGAACTGCTTTACAATTCTATCCTGTTCTGGTTACAACTTCCTATAATTATTGTAAAAGTATTAGAGAAAAAGCATTCTCACGTGCACTCAGAGTCCTAGTCCAAGTCAAGCCATAAAGAACATTGTATATTAATATGAACATAGTCATTGGCCAATATCAATTTAATCAGAAATTTTTGTGTCAGCAACAATGTCAGGAACAAAAATCAGAAGAAATCATCATAGAAGTTGTACCCCCATGTAAAATGAAAATAACAAAGTTCAAAATCCTAGAGAATTATAGCATTAAACAATTTAGGCAACAGAGGGGCTGAACCAGTAACAGTGAAAGCATACTATTAGTGTTTTGCCATAAGGAAGAATAAAAATAAACAAATCATACCATAGTGCCTTCGAGAGGTCATCTCTTTTCAAATCAGAGTACTCATCGTTCAGCTGAACAATGCATAGAGGGGAAAAAAAACAACATATCACATACCAATGCAATCAAAGAGTCTAAGATTGTAAAGAACTGAATGGAAACATAATGGAAGCAGCAGCCCACAAATCATTTAAGAGACAGGGACAGAGCAAGCAGACATTCAAACAGAACCCTTATTATCCGTTGTCTAGGGCAACCAAACAAAACCTAACAAATCTCAAATTACAAATGGGAGCTCTTTTTTTAGGTGATTTGTTGGTTTTTATTTGGAAGCCAAATCAGCTGGGAATTTGAGAAAAATGAAAAACCCAAAGCTAATTAAATCCAAAAACAACAATCCACAATGAAAGTGAAAAACTTGGGGAGCTGAAATACCAAAAACCCACCTAATTAAAAACCTAAGTAAAACCCTCAATTAAACCCCAACTACAAACCTAAATTAAACCTTCAATTAAACTCCAAATTAAACTATTAATAAAACCAAAATTAAATCATCAATCAGGAAAGATAAAAATACAAAAGGGGGTTTAAGAGGTGTACCTATAGTGAGTGAGTGGGCGAGTGATGCTGTGACTGTGAGAGGCTGAGAATAACACAGAGATGGGATCGAAGAAGATCAAGGATCTGCAGCAATGGCGCGGAGATCCCCACTCTTCCATTTCCTTCTCTCTCTTTCGCTCTGTCTCCCTCTCCCTCTCCCTCTCCTATCTCTCCCTCTATCTCCATCAGCATGGCCTCCCAACTGCGAAACCCTCAGCGAGCGATCCTTACTCCTCCCTCTCCCTCTCCCTCTCCCTCTCCCTCGAATCGTACACCCCATGTGACTCTGTCTGCCTGCAAGCCGCATGCCTTCCTCTCACCAAATCCCTATCTCTCTTCCTTCGTGTCTCTCTTCTCTCTATGCTCACTCGGTCTCTTTCCCAACGGCATGGTCTCACTGAGTCCCACTGCAGCTCAGAAAGAAAGGAAATGAAAGTCTCTAAGCCCATCCCCAACCGAAGGGGTAAGGTCGAAAATAATCTGAAAATCGTCTTCAACCGAGGGCTAAGTCAAAGGGCTCGTGAAATCTGAAAGGGCCCCAAGGAATCTGAAAGGGTTAAAGGGCTGGAGGGCTGGCTATCCGGAGCTGGCCAGAATAAACATTAATCTCGTCGATTATAACTGACATGAATGCTTAAGCTAAAATTCAAATGCAACAGTTAACTTGCATTTGAATTTTTTTTCCTAACAGTTTTATTATTATCTTTTATTTACAAAAGTTTTCCTATAACTTCTATTTTTCATTTTTTTTAAATTTTATTTTTTTCTATAACTTTTATTTTACAAAATTTGTTTCATATATTTTTTTTAAATTCCATTTTTTCCTATAACTTCTATTTCACAAAATTTGTTTCATTTTATTTTAAATTCTATTTTTTTCCTATACCTTCTATTTCACAAAATTTGTTTCATTTTTTTTTTAATTATATTTTTTTTCCTATAACTTCCTAAGCCATTATACAACATTAAATTAAATTAAGTAACATGAAACAACATTAAATAACATTAACCAACATACAAATTATACAACATAAAAAAAACATTTAACAACATAAAACTTAAACAACATTTTTAAAAACATTTAACAACATAGAACTTAAACACCTACTCCATGCTTTTTATGGCCCAAAGATGTGCAACAAAATCCTGTTGTAGGTACTTATTTGTGGCACGAGAATGTATCATTCTATAGCGCCTCATGTACTCATTTACAGAGTACTACCAGTTCTTGGATTGAAAGGAAAATTAGGCCCATCACATATTTTTGCACGAGCCCTTCTTGACCTATTTGGATCTTCTTGGTTGTCATCAAGCTCTCCATCAATATACCCATCTCACTCATCCTCCACTATCATATTGTGTAATATGAAGCAATATATCATGATGGAGTCCAAATTTTCTTGACTCCACCCTTTTGCCGGTTCATTGATGATCTCCACCGTGCTTGTAGAATACCAAAAGCTCTCTCAACATCTTTCTGGTATGCCTCTTGGTGTAAGGTAAACAACTTTTCTGTATCATTCCTAGGGTTTGGAATTGCTTGGACAAGTGTCGGCCACTTTGGGTAGATGCCATCTGCCAAGTAGTACCCCATATTGTATTGACGGATGTTGATGTAGTGGTCAAGTTGAGGTGCTTTACCTTCCGTCAAGTTATTGAAAATGGGTGAATGCCCAAGAACTGTAATGTCATTTTGGGATCCAGGGACTCCAAAGAAAGCATGCCAAATCCATGTGTCATATGAGGCAACCGCCTTTAACACAACAGCTGACTTTCTCGACCTTCCGCTAAAGCCTCCTTGCCATTCGGTGAGACAGTTCTGCCAATCCCAATGCATGCAGTCTAATGACTCTATCTTACCCGGAAACCCACGGTCTTCAGCTTTGCGAATGAGCTGATTCAGATCTTCTTGATTTGGCTCGCAGAGGTACGCGTCTTTGTAAACCTGAACAATTGTGTCACAGAATTGTTCAAGAGTATGAAGGCATGTAGACTCAGACATACCATGGGTTTCATCCATCGAATTAGCTAGGAAGCCATATGCCATCATTCAGAGTGCAACAGTAACCTTCTGATGAGGTGAGAAACCAGGACGGCCTGCTCTGTCCCACTTCTGTCGAAAGTATGGATTGACCTGCTGGACATCACGAAGTAAACGCTCAAAGACATGACACCTCATCCGGAAGCGTAGTCTGAAATCATCTTCTGTGTACACCGAGTTGGGGTTGAAGTAGTTATTCATCATATTGGCATGAGCCATCGCTCTGTTTCGTGGTTTGTAAGAGCAACCAGCAACAGAGCCACCCCATTGAGTTTGTTCCTCAGTTGGTTGACACACCATGGCTACTGCTCTGTTTTGTTTGTTGCACCTTACTTTTTCTTGATCATTAGACACCTCATCTTCTCGTCTCATTTGCGCCCATTTTACTTCCAATTTGGAATTGGATGAGGAACCCCAGTTGGAATCCGAAAAGGATACAAAGTTGGAATTCATTGCAAACTTGAATTGAAAAAGATTCAATTGAAAGAGATTCAATTGAAATAGATTGAATTCAAAGTTGTGTGAATTATAGCCCAATATCCACCCTATTTATAGCAAAAAAAATTCAAACCAACGGCTAGCTGATGTCACTTAGCCGTTGGATTTGAATTTAAGTTGTAGTTTTTAAATAATAAATTATGTTTGACCCTATGGTCCTTTAGCCCTCGGTTGGAGATGGAGGCAAATATGGTTCGTACTGTTCATTAAAATATTAATATCTTAGAGGGCCAGATGGCTAAAACGAGCCATCTGGCCAGCCCTCGGTTGGAGATGGCCTAACCCACCCAACCCGTTCGAAACCCTACAGGCTAAAATGACCATCGCACCCCTGCCTTTCCACGATCATTAACACACGACATGAAGATCAGCGACAAAAAGAGTCAGTGGCAGCCTCATAAATAAAGTGAAATTCGGCTCCAAAGACTATTCATTTGTACAGTGCAATTGAAAAGCCTTCTTTAGACTAAAATAATAACATTGTTTTTACGTACACCACGCTTTGCTTGACATTTCAATTGAGTTGATTTCCGAGTTGTTTTTTACCAGAAGTGAATGACATGTTTAGCCATTCTTATATTGAATGACATGTTTCAGTGAGGAATAGGGGTATACACATTTGTGAATCTAGTAGCCAAGGTGGAGGTGGAGACACGAGGGGCAACTCTTAGAAGCAATTCAAAGTAGCCAACTAATGCGTGCTCGTGGTTCTTCGCTCAAGGCGGTTGTTTGACTTGAGGTATTCCGCTATATATAATCCTAGCTTGAGTAATAAATATATTTTGCAAGTTCATATATTACTAACGGGAGATGCCTTGAAAATTTGAAAAAAAAAATAAATGGAGGCCAAAGATGCTCATTTAATAACAATTGAGTACAAGTACTACCTTCTTAGTTAAAAAGAAACATTGTTTGATTGGTGTATTGTGTCCCAACTCGAGTTTTTCTTGGAATCTTGAAACTTTGGAAGCAAAAAATCTCCACATTACCATATGTAGTGGAATTCAATTCGTTCAGTAACAGCCGCTTGGAAACATGGAGCCCTGAATAGAAACTTCTCAGTTGAGGCACTTTTCGAACATTCAATTCAGTTACTTTAGGGAATACAAACTTAGGTACTGTTGTTTCAAGTCTATCCTCCTTGGCAACTACTTCCTCCAACCCACAATTCTCAACACTCAACTTTGTCAGTAGCTGTAGACCTTTCCCCATCGAGGCTGGAAAGATATTTTTCAAATTCTCACACGAATCGATCTATACAAAATCTAGATTTGGAGACTCAAAAGTTTTCAACTGATTGGTAGATGTTTCTCAAAAGACCAGTTGAATTACCAATTGTAGTGACTGACTTGCCATATCTCCAAGGTGTCTATCAAGGATATTACTAGATTGGTTTCTGTAAAACAAAACCAAAATAAATAATTATACATAATGAAGAAAAATGTAGTGAGCAAGAAACATGCATCTTTTTAAGTAGATTATTTCTCTCCAAACAAAGCTACAATTTTGTTAGAATAAATTCACATTCATGAAACGAACAGAACATACCTCCCCTTTCATGAAAGGTTTCGTAGGCCCACCAATTTCATTCTCCATAATGATTTCTTCAGCTTCTGTATATGTCGTTACTTGCTTTTGAGTCTTTGCAGTTACAACAAAGGAGTTGCGGTTGGAGTAGAAACCAATAAGCATTGGTACATTCCACAACGTCAAACATCATAATTTTCAAAAGGCTCAGCTCTGAGATACCCAAAGCATACACCAACATTCCAACTTATCCAATAACAAGTTATTCAGAATAAGGCCAGCATCCGGAACATATGTGTCTAATGCAGTTAGCTGAGACAAGTGCTTCCGCTCTGAAACACTAATATTATGTCTTCCATTGTTCAAAGTTGTTTATTCCTATTCTCAAGTCTTCTAGTCTTTTCAAGATTGATGAAACATTAGGTGAAATCAGTATAAGTTCAGATCAACCACTCAAATCTAACAACCATAGACGACACTACTACAAAATAGGGCTTTTATGACACTTAGAAATTTTTTTAATGACATTCTTTTATTAAAAGCGTCACTAAAATAAAATTATGACGCAACTTAAAAAATATAAATAAATTAAAATAAACAGATAAGAAAACCAAGAGACAATTATCAAAAAGAGATCAGTTTCACACCCACTACAATTCCACGTTTGAACAGTTAACCTGTTCAGCCTAAATCTCATCCTTTTTCTTTAATATGCTCGTAAAGAAAAATATAACATAAACGGTTGGGTGGGACTTCATGCCATTGGAGAGGACGATATTCAACAAAAAGGCTGCAAGCCAGCAAAAGTCCCTCCCGTGCCTCCGCCATCCAACCTTCTGAACACCATGCGTCGTCGCCCCTCACGGCTCCACGCCTTCGTCAGCCATCACCGGCCATCGTCAATGTTTAGGTAAATCCCTTATTTTCATTTACATAAGTTAATTGATGATTTGAGATCTATGTGATATGGATTTTGTATGATTTAGTGTGAGTTTATCTGGGTTTGGTGCTATTTGTGGTTTTCATGTTCAATCTATTATCTAGTTTGAATTGGCTATTTTGTTGTTTGAGTAGGTTTGGATGGATTTGGAGCCAATTCGGTAGTAATGTCGATTCACATTTGATTTTGCTGTGAACTTATATTGGTTTTGTTTTTCTAATTGTTAATTTACTGAGGTTGGCATTGGTGGGCAGATTAATTATGTAAATTGTAGGTTTCAACAATTGCTGGTGCAAAACGTGTGAAGAAAGGCTCATTAGTCCCAGAGATTTCCGCATTAAGTAGTCAGACAAATAAAGAGTTTGAGGCCTCATCCAAATCAAGTGCCTTTGCCCCTGCTACCAGTCGATCCTCCATTCATGCAAATCCTATGCAAGTGAGATTCTTTCTCTTCTTGCCTTTAATTTTTTGTGCTATTTTTTTATGAAACAGTATGATTACTGGATGCTTTTGTTACTTGTATGTACAGCTATCCTATTTTCTAGATTAGCACATATTAATGGATGCCTTTTTTTTATTTTTATTGCACGGTTTCTTTAAATCAACCTTTGATTTTATACTAGAATGGTTGGAGAGAATTTATTGTTTTCGTTTATTTTCTTCCATGTGATCTCAAAACTACAGTGCACTTTTGTTGATCTTTTTGTTTGACCTGATTCATCTGTGCAGGATACGGAAATAATGATTTTAAGTTCAAATTTTCCAAGATTCTAGAGATAATCAGATGACCCTTTGCAGTTTATTTTTTGATTTTAGCATGTGAAAGTAAGAATTGTTATTCTTATTGATTTTTTTAATTAATGTTGATAATTTTTGTGTAAAAAAGGTGGGAATCTCTCCTGCGTCAAGGGAGGAGGATATTTGTTGTTGGTGGTCTTATGCTCAACCAGATTTTGAGAAGAACCAGATTTTAAATTAAGTGAACTTACAATTTTATTAGTAGGAAAGCTCTATACATTATATTGTCTTTTGTAATACTTCGGTGGTGGATAAATTTCAAATTTATGAAGCAATATTGTTTCAATTGAGGTCAATATCTTGCTTTCTGGATGAATTATGTAGGTCGTGCTTTCAAATTAAAAATACATTATATATGTCATTAAACATATTTCAGGACATGTATTGAACGGTTTATGACACGCTTTGTGTGTCATTGCTAATATTCAATGACATTGCAAATGATTTCAGTGCTATAGGACATGATGCTATATAGAAATAGATGATATTTTTTTAAATCAATCATACTTGTTAGTTGATCATGACACTCATTCCTCTGTTTATGACACATTAACCGCATCTCAAATTGAAATAGATGACATACTTTTTTAAATCAATGACACTTGTTAGGTGTCTATAGTAGCTACACATGACACTGTGCGTATGTCATGTTTAGTATACCATGATGCTCATTTCTCTGTATATGACACTTAATCCGCGTCTTAAATGGTTATAGATGACACAAGTTCTTAATTCAATGACGCTTGTTAGGCGTCTTTAGAAGTAATACATGACACTTTTTCAACGTCATAAAAAGTATCTTTAATGACACCCACAAAGATGACACTAAATTCTTGCGTCATTAAACTTTTAACATGACCCATAAATTGCATCATGTATGTTAAAATTTGTAGTAGTGCGAGTCAATTCCCCAATTTCATTGGGCAAGTCTTTTAACCTGGGAGTGTGCAAGGCTAAGAATTTTCAAGTTTCTTAGCTCTCCAACTAGAACTATATGCTAGACTACATTTGAATGACAATGTGATAACAACTAGGTTTCTTGAATTACACGTAACTCATTGTACGAGTTGTGTGGTTGAAGGAATCTAAGATCCTTTATATAATAGGAGTCGTGGAGTTTAATAATTGTGTAGCCAATTAACTGAGGCTTTTATCAAGTATATACTAAAATATGAGAGTCACGATGGGACTTAAACTTATTAAGGAAATAGAGTTTATCACTATTACTGATAATAGGCTGGTATGAGTGAAACTCTAAGATGATAATATATGTATACACACACACACACTTCCACACAACAAGACTCTCGAGAACTAAACCCTATTCACTAGTAGAGATCATCAATGTGTGCTGGAAGTAGAATACAGATTTTCTTGATCATTCGATGGCAGCTTCACCAAGTAAGTCATTTATGTAGACTGCATGGTGTTGTGTTTTGAGGTTGATATATCAGGTTGCTTATGGTTGTAATCCTATTAATACATTGATCTATTGTTGGCTCATCTATAAATGTTATTTCCAACATGTGGTATTAGAGCCACTCAACGTGGCTAGGGTTTTTCACTTTTATTGAAGACTGATAGAGTTTTGACAAATACAAAGCCATATACAATCCTAGACAAAATATTGCTTCCGTTATATGTTCTTACCTTATCAATATGCTACTTACATCAATCAAAACATGGTAATAGGCTACCTGGTATTCCTCAAGCTATGTTTACTATATTTTGCAAGTAATCTATTTTAATGGAGATGACGACAACACTGGAAAAACTAGCGATATCAGAAGACCTTTTGGGTTCATAATATGCTTGTCAATACTGAACTGACAAACATAGTGTGAATTATAAACAAGAATTACAACATTTAATTTAGATTGTTGTTTTTGGCTTGTTGTTCAACTGATTAGATATGTGGTTTATTTGTATTAAGTGAATAATAATCTGCTCAAAAGTGTTTATTTATTCAAGTCAAACAAGTAAATCAATGTATAATGAGTCATTAAACTGACAAGATTGCACCCTTCATCTGCTCAAAAGTGTTGGAGTGGTGCAAATTGCCCTTGTGCTTAATGACTTAGTTATGCAAACCTAGTATAAATGGTTTCTGTCCAAAGATGATACCATGTTTATATGATTATGATTGGGAAAATATTGAAACAATATTTTTCCTTGTTTGATTAACTAACTACTGAATAATATTGTTTTCATGTCTTGCATCCAGCACCCCACATGACGTATCTTAACTTCACTAATATAGAGACCCTGACTGGCTCCAACTTTAAGAAGTGGAAGGAAGACATCGAGATTGTTCTTGGACTTATGGATCTTAATTTGGCGTTAAGGGAGGAAAAACCTGCAGCCATCACTGTTGAGAGTATTGCAGACCAAAAGTTGAAGTTTGAAAAATGGGAGAGGGCAAATCGAATGTCCATGATGATCATGAAGAAGGCAATGGTTTAGTCTGTTAAAGGGGGCATTCCTAAGAATGACAATGCAAAGGATATCTTGGCTGCAGTAGGAGAGAAATTTAAGGAGTTAGAAAAGGCAGAAACTAGGACATTCCTTACACAAATCACAGCAATGAAGTACGATGGTGTGGGAAGTGTCAGAGAGCACATCTTGAAGATGGTTGATCTTGCCCAGAAACAAGGATCTTGAGGTACCTATGACTGATCAATTTTTAGTCCATATGGCTTTGAATTCTTTACATGCTAAATATGGGCAGCTCAAAGTCTCATACAACACTCAAAAGGAGAAATGGGGTATCGAAGAATTGATTTCAATGTGTGCTCAAGAGGAGGATTGGCTAAAAAAGGACAAGGATGTGGATGTGAATTTTGTGCAAGCTGAAAAACGCAAAAGGGACTTTACTTTTGGTTCAACCGCGCCTTCTGGTAAGAAGAAGAAGAAATCAATTTTTTTCTTCATTTAAAAATGCTAACACCTCTAAGGGATCTCATAAAATTAAACCTGTTAATGCTGAGATTGAGAAAGAAAAAAAAGTGTTACTTCTGCAAAGAGACAAGTCATTTAAGAAAGAATTGCAGTGGATTAAAAAATTGGCTTGTTACGAAAGGTAATATAATAAATGTTGTTATGTGTGTTGAGTCAAATTTAGTTTTTATTCCTCCTCAAAGTTGGTGGTTTGACACTGGGTGTTCCATTCATATAACTAATTCCTTGCAGGGATTCTAAAAAACAAGGGAGATAAACAATGAATTCTACAATGTATATGTAGGAAATGGGAGCAAAGTAGTTGTTGACTCCATAAGAAGTGTCGAATTAATTTTATCATCTGGTTTTGTTTTAGAATTGAGTCCAGTACTTTATGTACCTTCCATGAGAAGGAATTTGATTTTTGCATCTAAGTTAGTTAAGTTGAGCTTTACCTTTGTTGGTGACAATCATTGTGTAAAGTTTTACCATTCAAATGATATTAATAAATTGCTTGGCAATGCTTATCTTGAAATTGATATGTGGCAACTAGATTGTTCATACAAAAATGAATGCTTTAATGTTCAAACGGTTGGTCTAAAAACAATGTCCACTTCTGAAAAATCCTCCATGCTTTGGCATAAAAGGTTGGGACATATATCTAAAGAAAGAATCATCACCTTGACAAAACAAAATATGTTGCCACACTTGATTTTAGTGACTTCAAAGAATGTGTCGATTGTTTCAAAGGAAAACTCACCAACACTAGAATATTAGGTTCAAACTATAGTCAATCCCTGCTAGAAATCATACACACTGATATATGTGGACCTTTTCCCAACAAACCATTAGTGGAAAATCTTATTTCATATCTTTTATCGATGATTTTTCACGTTATGCATATGTTTATCTCATCTCGGAAAAATCTAAAGCTTTGGATTGTTTTAAATCTTTTCATTTAGAAGGTGAAAAACAACAAAAAGACAAATAAAAATTGTGAGATCCGATAGAGGTGGTGAGTATTTTGGCAGGTACATTGAGGTTGGACAACACAAAGGGGCCTTTTGCAACTTATCTTGAACAAAACAACATCATAGCACAATATACCACCCTTGAGACCCCTCAACAGAACGGGGTGGCCAAAAGAAGAAACCACACCCTCAAAGATATGATAGGGTCTATGTCTGCACACTCACAACTTCCTATTTTCCTTTGGGGATAGGCATTAAAAACAGCAACATATATCTTGAAATGAGTGCCAAGTAAGTTTGTTAATTTGGTACCATTCAAAACATGGACTATAAGAAAACCGAGCTTTAACCACTTCCATGTTTGGGGATGCAAAGCCAAGGCAAGATTCTACAATCCAACCGAGAAGAAGCTTGATCCAAGAACTACAAGTTGAAGGTTTATTGGATACTTAGAAAAATAAAAAGGGTTTAAGTTTTATTGCCCTAATAGCCATTCGAGAATCATGGAGACACACAATGCTAAATTCCTCGAAAATTTGGGTGAGAATGATGATTGCTCCCCACATATCATATCATCAGATTTTGAAGAATTACCACAGCAAAGTGAATTTCTTGAGTAGCGAGCAACTACAGTGAGTATTCCTTTCGAGCTGCAAATATATCTCCCACCTGATAACCTTCATGAGCAGCAAGTAGGAGTGGTGAATAAACACCAAACTCTCCATGAAGGAGCACAAGTTCTCGACACTGTAGACATGGCACATGACAATGTGATTGATTCCATAGTTGTCCCTGCTGCTGCACCGATTAAGGCACCTGTTAGATAATCACAGCGAGTTCGCAAGGCAGTTACGTTACCGGACTTCGTGTATCTTAATGAGGCAGAATACAACGTGGGTGATGATGACGATCCTATGTCCTACCACCAAGCAATTTCAAGTGCAAGGTCGAAGTTATGGAACGAAGCCATGTCTATGGAGAAGAATAAAGCGTGGAGCTTAGTGCCAAAACCAAGAGGGATTCATAAACTTGTAGGACGCAAGTGGGTCTTCAAGACAGAGAGATTTAGAGGGCAAAGTTAACAAACACAAAGCAAGACTGGTGGCAAAAAGCTTTACGTAGAGAGAATGAGTTGATTACAACGAGATTTTCTCCCCAGTCTCAATAAAAAATTAGATAAATTAACTTTGAATATAATAGTAGAGATGAAATTAGCAATTTTTAATAAATTTACAGACTTATTTTATTGAAAAAATAATTCTAGACCTAATTTTTACTAAAGTGAAGTGATAATATAAAGACTAAATCGACATTTCACTTTTAAAAATATATTCATACATTTATATTTACTTTTAGTTATAATTATTATAAATTAAAGGTTGCTATAATTCTATATGCAGATTAAATTTTGGTTATTTTTTCAAATTTTTCCCCTCCTCACATAAGTCCGCCTAAGAGCGAAGAAGATCATGTTCCCTCAACTCGCTGCGAGCTCTGAGGCACCTCCACGCCTTCCAATCCGCCAGCGTTAAAACACTCACAACCTGTTAGTCTTTACTCCGCAAACAGTCAAACCCACTTCTCTCTCCCTCTCCGGCGCCGTCTGCCTTCACACCTTCGCACAACATATATGTCTTTCGAAACTACCAGGGCAGCCGCTGAAAGAATTTAAGCTAGGATTGTAAACATAGATTGTATAAACTCAACTCAATTAATTATGAGTGAGGTATGGACTTCATTATATAGAGATTACAAGATGAGGTTGGTTACATATCATCTGATTACATTTGAAATTCAAAACTAAGTTACACATGAGTTTTAGATAAGGAAGAAGTGTGATTCCTTGCTATCTGTTGAAGAGGTTGAAGAGTATCCAACTTGTGTGGCTGACTTGGAGAGACGTTTACCATGCATTTCGGACGTGGAGAGATATCTTGAATAGTTGGTTTATCACGCCCCCGCAAGCTGAGTGGACGTTGACAAACAGGAAGCTTGGAGATGAGATAACTAAAACGAGCTGTGGACAAACCCTTGGTTAAGAGATCCGCGAGTTGGTCAACGGAAGAAACATATCCCACAACTAGTTCTTTGCGAATTACTTTTTCTCTAACATAATGATAATCAACTTCCACATGACGCATACGAGCCTGATAGACTGGATTGGAAGCTACTGCCAAGGCACTGATATTGTCACACCACAATTGTGGTGGATTTAGAGGGAGATGAAGATCGCGGAATATGTGGCGGAACCAAGACAAGGTGGCAGAGGTATAGGCCATTTGGCGATACTCAGCCTCTGTACTTGAGCGAGACACACCTCTTTGTTTTTTAGAACTCCAAGAGATCAAGTTATCCCCTAGAAAAATGCAATGGCCACCAGTGGAGCGACGATCATCGGGGTCACCAGCATAGTCGGCATCGGCAAAGGCTGTGAGGGACAACGAACTGGGTTTGTAAACGATACCGTGATTATGAGTGGCTTTCAAATAGCGAAGAATGCGCTTGACTGCAGCCCAATGTGTAGTTGTGGGTGAATGCATATATTGACAGACTTGATTTACAGCGAAAGCAATGTCAGGCCGTGTGAATAAGAGATATTGGAGAGCCCCAACAACACTGCGAAAATTTGTACCATCATCCAAGGGCTCACCCTCATACAAACTAAGCTTGCGGCCAGGGAGGGCTGGAGTAGACAATGGTTTGGCGTCAGCCATGTTAGTTCGTTTGAGGAGGTCCAGGATATATTTTGACTGGGTTAAATACATGGTCGTCGGTGTTCTCGTAATTTCCATTCCCAAAAAATAATGCAAGGCCCCAAGGTCCTTCATTGAAAATTTGTTTCCCAATTGATGAATCAAGGTGGAGATGTGAGATGGATTATTACCTGTAACAAGGATGTCATCAACGTATATGAGTAAATAAATAACAGTAGTTCCATTGAAGTAAATGAACAGTGAAGAATCTGCCATTGATGCATGAAACCCGAGCTCTTCCAAATGTTGAGAGAAACACTGAAACCAAGCACGTGGAGCCTGTTTTAAGCCGTATAAGGACCGTCGAAGACGACATACATGTGCTGGAAACTGTGGATCGACAAAGCCAGAAGGTTGGCGCATGTAGACTTCCTCAGTTAAGGAACCATGGAGGAATGCGTTTTTGACATCAAGCTGGCGTATTTGCCAGTTAAAATGAAGAGCCACGGAGAGAATAAGTCTGATGGTTGCATGAGTGACGACAGGACTAAACGTCTCGCTGTAATCGAGTCCTTCCTGTTGACGAAAACCATTGGCAACAAGACGTGCTTTAAACCTTTCAATGGAGCCGTCAGATTTACGTTTAATACGGTACACCCATTTATTTGGGAGAACATTCATTGTGGAATGAAAAGGAACCAGGGACCACGTTCCTGTTTGTTGCAGAGCATTGAACTCTTCTGCCATTGCCATACGCCATTCAGGGAACTTATTTGCCTGTGTAAAACAAGTAGGCTCAACAAGGTCATTAGTCACATCAGAAATAAGCGCATATTTGGGATTGGGTTTTTGAATGCCATCCTTTGAACGGGTGACCATGGAGTGAACAGGTTGACTGTGGAATGGAGAGGAAGATGAGACAGGAGCAACACCTACTGCATTCGTAGAGGATAGAGGTGGGGAAAGGGCAGGTATAGAGTGTACAGGTGAGAGGGGTGATGGGGATGGAATAGGATTATTTAATATAGGTGAAGAGGTAATATGTGGTGGTGTTGATGATGGAGTGGAAGGAATGGTGGGGTTCGGATGTAGTGGGAAATTAGGTGGAATAGGGGTAGGTTGAGTGGAAAGTAAGGTGGGATGGTGCGGGTTTTGGGGAAAAGTAGGAGAAAAAGGGTTAGGTTGAGTGGAAAGTAAGGTAGGAGAAAAAGGGTTAGGTTGAGTGGAAAGTAAGGTGGGATGCGGATTTGGTGGGAAAGTAGTGGAGCTAGGAGTCCTAGGGGGATTTATTAAAGGATGGGAATCAATGGTCAGTATTGTAGATGACGGGGAGGAGGAAGGCTTTGTAGAAATGGATTCTTTGTAGGGGAAAATGGTTTCATCAAATAAGACATGACGTGACAAAAATATGCGACCGGTGGACATATCTAAACACCTATAACCATGTTGATTTAATGAATATCCTAAGAAAATGCAACGTTTGGAACGAAATTGTAACTTATTAGTATTATAGGGACGAATATAGGGAAAACATGCACACCCAAAAACTTTAAGAAAATCATAGTTAGGAGGTTTGTGAAACAACTTTTGAAAAGGAGACTCATCATGGAGAACTCTAGTTGGTAAACGATTGATCAAATAAGTTGCTGTATGAAAAGCATCATCCCAAAATGAAGTAGGTAAGGATGAATGAGCAAGTAGGGTGAGGCCAGTTTCAACTATATGACGATGTTTTCGTTCAGAAATGCCGTTTTGTTCGGGATGATGTGGACATGTAAAGCGATGGAAAACTCCATGTTGAGTTAAAAAAGTTTTAAAAGTATTGTTGACGTACTCTCCTCCTCCATCGGTTTGGAGTGATTTTAGTTTAGTATTAAACAAGTTTTCAACCAGTTTCTTGAATGACACAAAAGTAGAAAAAACATCGGATTTTAATTTTAATGGATATAGCCAAGAGTAGCGGGAATAATCATCAATGAATACTACATAATATTTAAAACCATTTATAGAAAATGAAGGTGAAGTCCATACATCGGAATGAACCAATTCTAATGGAGACAAAGACCTAGAAGTTGACAATTGAAAAGGTAACTTGTGACTCTTACCCATGGGACATGAGTGACAGAACTCACTAGTGACAACGCCTTTAATGGGCAATTTATTCCTAGAAACCAAACTTTGTAAAATATGAGAAGATGGATGACCTAACCTAGAGTGCCAAATTGAATTGGACACTCTAGTACCTAAAAATGCAGACACGCCTTTATTTGTTGATGAAACACCAGAGAAGGGGTAGAATCCATTTCTACTCGGGCCTTGTAAAAGCATCCTCCCCGTGTGAAGATCCTGAACAGAATACGAATTAGGATATAGGGTTAGAGAGCAATTATTTTCTTTGGTAAAGCGATGGATTGAAATAATATTGGTGGATGCATTTGGACAAAGTAGTGTATTAGGTAAGCTAAAGGTGGAGTGAGGTGTACGAATGCAAGTGGTCCCTATGTGTGAAATTGGCAAACCTGTTCCACCAACTCCATTGACTTGGTCCATGCCATTATAAGGATGAGTATTCGAAAGACTGGCAGAATTATTTGTGATGTGAGCATTAGCCCCTGAGTCAAACAACCACTCCTGTATGGCAGGTGCTGTGGCAGAGGCAGAAGGTGCCGTAGCAGCAAACGCTTGCAAGCGAGGTGCAGGAACGCGTCCCTCATAAGACATGTTTAGGCGGTTGAAGCAGTCGATCGCAGAATGGCCATGACGACTGCATATTTGACATTGAATGCGTCCAGTAGTGAAAGGACTGTGGGAAGGAGCTGGGCCGAGAATCCCATCATTTTGGCGAGAGTGGGAGCCGGGGTGAGGGTTGGACCCGTGGTGAGAGTGGGATCCTTGATTAGAGGGAGATCCTTGGTGAAAGTGAGGAGAGTTGCAGTGGCGATTTGAAGAGCCACGACCACTAGGAAAATGACTACGACCGCGAAACCCAGTAGAGGAGCCTCGTCCCCGAAAAGATGCAGGTGCACGGTTGCCATTGCGGCCTGCTACAAGGGCAGTAAGGCCGTTGTCAGTACCAAATGCAGTATGCATTTTCTGTCGTCTTTCAGCGCCAAGGAGAAGTGCTTCCAAAGCACTGTAGGTAATGGCCTCATCACGAGCTTGGGCGGAGGCAACGGTGTTTTCATAGGCAGGGCCTACGTTGTTGAGAATGATGGCAACAACATCGGAGTCTGAAACAGGAGCACCAGAGAGAGAGAGAGTATCTGCGAGACAATTAACTTTATCCAAGAATTCAGAGATGGAAGAATCACCTCTGTGAGTATTCATCAACTCACTGCGGAGTTGGAGAAGACGACCGGTTGACTGAGAAGCATATCGATCACGTAGGGTTGTCCATGCAGAATGGGAGCTAGTTTTCCCAATTAAAGCAGCAAGTACGGTAGGGTGAACAGAAGAGTTGATCCAGGACATAACAGTGGCATCCTGTTGGATCCAAGTATCGAAGTCGGGATTGACTTTGTCAGTGATGTTGCCATTATCATCTTTCAAGTATGCTGGAGGACACGGACTGGTTCCGTCGACAAAGGAAACAAGATTACGACTGCGGAGGAGAGGTAGCATTTGGGCGTGCCAGAGGGGGTAGTTGGTACGATCAAGTTTGATCGTGAGAAAGTTGGAGACATTTGGGAGGGGAATGGGAGAAGCCATGTGAGAAGAGAAAAAAATAATCTGTCGTTAGACTTTTAGCTCAGAGATACCATGAAAGAATTTAAGCTAGGATTGTAAACATAGATTGTATAAACTCAACTCAATTAATTATGAGTGAGGTATGGACTTCATTATATAGAGATTACAAGATGAGGTTGGTTACATATCATCTGATTACATTTGAAATTCAAAACTAAGTTACACATGAGTTTTAGATAAGGAAGAAGTGTGATTCCTTGCTATCTGTTGAAGAGGTTGAAGAGTATCCAACTTGTGTGGCTGACTTGGAGAGACGTTTACCATGCATTTCGGACGTGGAGAGATATCTTGAATAGTTGGTTTATCAGCCGCGACCTCAGGTAATTTACTCTTTTGTGTGTAATGGGTTCGTGTGTTATGGGTAATATCTTAAATAACTTGCAGATTTGATTTGGATTTTGCTTGTTTGTGGTTTTTGAAATTATGGTTTGTTTTTGGGATTGGAATTTGGGATTTTAGAGACTTTATGTGAAGTCAGTGATCAAATTTGGATTCCAGTGAAGTCGGTCGTGAAATCCCTGGAATACCAAAACCGAAAAACCTCGAGATTGTTCAAGTTTTGCTGCCGTTATGCAGTTAAGGCTTCAGTTTCCATTTAAATTTTGCCATGTTGAGGTAAGCTCTCTGCTAAACGCTTCTAATTCATCCTTTATTTCTTTTTTCATCTGGGCAATTTTTTTGTTGGATTTATGTTTTTTTTTTCCGTTGAATTCAAACTTGAATCTGAATTACGGATTCAGAAGAAACAAATTGATGATTTTTTTTATTTGTGTGTATGTTGGTCCTGTCACTGCATGATTTGATATCCTGGCCCAGAAGCTAATCGTTTCTGTATGCTTTTAGGGTTGCAGACCTGGACCGTTGAAAGGAGATGATGAAAAGCAACTGCAGAAAAGCAGCAATGGAGACCCGGCAGTATCATATTCAAGTCGATCTGGGTAATCTCATGGCCTTCGAGCCTCATCACAGCTTCCCCACTATCCCCTTCTCCAAGTTATTTTTCTTTACTTATTCAATAAATCTCTATTTTTGGTAATATTTTTGTGTACTTCTGAGTTTTTTAAAATTATTGCTTTTGAGAAATTAATTGAAAATTTAATTTGGAAATTGGGATTTTATTTGCATTAATCCCAGAAGTAAAGTTGCTGAAATAGGTTTTTGTTCAGTGGGTCAAATTCTGATTTTGTTTTTTCATGTTATTTAGGGAGGAATTAGTGAAGGAATGTATAACGAAAAAGGTACCGAGTTGGTTTAAGCTATTACGAATAGTCTTTTCAACTTACATTCAACTGAACACATAGACGGTCCCATTGTGCAGTTGTCGCTTCCCGAAGCTAAACTGCTGACATAGAAGCATGTAAGTCATTCCTCTTAGTTTACGATTCTCCAACGATGTTTTTTGATAGGTTTGATCATGTATATGAGCATTTGATAGTGAATGCATGTATAATGCTTCACAATTGAAAAGCAGTGGAATGGTAGTTTCAAGTTAATTGTCAAGATTTTTGTTGATCCCTTTTGTTGTGCTGCCAATTTACGGTTCCTATCATGTAAATTGGTTGACTAAAATGTTAGTGTATGCAAAAAGGTTGTTGATGCTGCTGGTTTTATTCTATAACCGATTTAAGAGTTGCTATTGTATTCTTAGCATAAATGTCTGACTGCCAATGACATTTTCTTTTGTTTTCTACAGCTGCCTGTGCCTAAACCTCCAACAAAATGGGAAACTTTTGCCAAAACGAAAGGTAAATAATTACTGTAGGAGTCGAACAGTACCTTTCTTCTGTTTCTTTTTTCTTTCTTCTTCCCCCCTTTAAGGCTCTGTTTTGGTTTCTCATATGTGGCCATTTGGTCGTTGAGAAATGTAGTTGGATTTAAGATTTTGAGACATTAGAAAATCCTTTAGGAAAATGACATGATTTGGGATTGGACTTGTCAAGTTGTGATAAGATAAGCCATAGGTATCCACACTCACCATTTATAGAATTGTTGTAGGGATTTCCCCTGAGAGATGGTTGCGTGAGACATTGAGAATGTTACGCCCCGATCCCGACATACGTCCAGGACTGACACTTGACGTCGCCAAATACCTATATCTAAAATATACCCCGCCTCCAAAATATGGCTGCATCTAACCTCCTCGTACTTACGTACTTTAAATAGGGATTC